>NC_050577.1:64835008-64873125 GCF_011100635.1 Trichosurus vulpecula
ACTCCCGCAGCTTTTCCCACTAACCTTCTCAGCAGTCTTTGGTGTTTGTGGGTTGAGAAGTCTGGTAACTGCCGCAGCTCACTGATTCAGGGCGCTATGGCCCCCTCCGCCCGGCTTCTGGTCTGGATGGTCCACGCCACTCAGGCTGGGTTCTGCTCCACTCCGTTCCCAGCTCCCAGCTCCGTGTGGGATAGACCTCACCCAGAGACCATCCAGGCTGTCCTGGGCTGGAGCCCTGCTTCCCTCTGCTGTTTTGTGGGTTCTGCCATTCTAGAATTGGTTCAGAGCCATTTTTATAGGTTTTTGGAGGGACTCAGTAGGGAGCTCATGCTAGTCCCTGCTTACCAGCTGCCATCTTGGCTCCGCCCCCTAGGCAGACACACTAACAGCAAAAAAGAGGACAGCCTTTTCTCTCCTCCATCCTATACACATTGGGCTAGGAATAAAGGTCTCCTGTTTGACTGTATAATGCCTTTATTTTCATTTATGATATATTAATGGAGTAAAAGGAATGTGACAATGAGGGAGAAAATAGAAAATTTATGAAAAGTAGATATAACTCCAAATTAGCAGCAGTAAAGAGCTATTTGGCATATGGGCAGGTAGCTATTGAGATTATTAAACATCTCAATAGGTTTGAGGATGTAATTTTATTGTAGCAGAAGACAAACATCATCATCAAGAAAACTTAGGTTTGTGATACTATATCCATATATTTTATGAAGATTTTCATTCCAAATAATCAGAATCCAAAGTTTTGCCGTATGAAGGGATAAGCTTAAGTTATTTGGAATATTATCCTTTGTTGAGTCATCAGATGAATGGGACGCTACCATACACTACTCTTTGAGGTCTTCTCTTATAGTAAATACTGCATCTTTGTCATTGTCACCCTAGGTGATATTTATTCATTTCCCTTCTATTTTCCTCTTTGTGTAGTAACCTTTTTTAAATGAACAAAACCATGGTGGGAAGAGCACTGGGTAGAAAGTTAGAAGACTTGGATTCTAATTTGGCTTCTTGTCTGTGTCACTGTTGGCAAATCAGTTTACTACTCTGGGCCTCAGCATCCTCATCCCTGAAAAAGGGGATCGGACCAGATGACCCTTTAAGATTCCTTCCAACTCTAAATCAATGATCCTTTAATTCACCCCTGGCCTGGACCTGGAGCTGCCCCTTGAAACCTTGAGCCCTGGTTTAAAGGGTTTTTTGATGTTCCATCCCCTTGTGACACCTGGTGGTTTCTAGCTATCACTACAACAGTAGGAAGTCACCTGAGAGGGCTGCCTTTTAGAATAAAGAAGAGATGGGGTGTGTGTATGGGGTGTTGCTTTAAGCTGAAGGGTAAAAGGTACAAGCTGATATCAGAGAGCAAAGCAGGTTAGGCATGGTGAGAAGCCCCTGTCATATTTTTAATTAAATTGAAGGTTATAGTATGCGTTAATCTATTGGAATTCACGAGTCAGAACCACTCTGGTGTGCAAAGATGAAGTGGATTTTTAAAAAGCATTTGGCTGGGTTTATACTGCATTCTATTATAGCCTTGGTACAGAGTAATGGAATAAATGGGAAATTGTTTCATTAGCTGAGCATTTGGAAAAAAGGGAGGAAACACAAGGTAACTATAAAAGACACAATTACCATCTGGCAAATAATGAGCCATTAGCGGAGCCTACTAGATGGCTGGGTTTGCAGCTAACAAAAGGAGGTGACCTCAATTTGGCCTGTACCCTTTGTTCTTGGATGGCTTTTCCTTGGGTCTTGCAGGGATCCACTGAAGATCTTATTTTTTTTCTGTTTTCTGGTGGTGGAGTTTTCATGGTGCTTGAATGGGTCAAGATACTAGACAGTCAATTGGGTGTTCCTGGAAATGCACATGGCAGCCTTGTGAAGGCGGGCTGATATGTCATGGCTGTAGCCATGTAGCCATGTGCAATGGCACAGTGAGTTCAGTGTTTATGTTAGCAGCCTTTGGGGTAGACTATGTTGAAGATTCTCATTTTCCTCTTTCCTTTCCTCAAGGTCTAGGCCAGGGGTGGGGAACCTGCTGTCTTGAGGCCACATGTAGTCTTCTAGGTCCTTGGGTGCAGCCTTTTGACTGAGTCCAAGTTTTACTGAACAAATCCATTTACTAAGGGGATTTATTCTGTGTAGTTTGGATTTATAAGCTGTTATTTGACAGTAGTTTTCTAGTGCGGACTAGAGCTATTTCATGCTGGCCAAATTGACTCAAGTAATCATTGGACCAAAGTGAATCCAAATGTCATTGCACGGTTTAAAACACTTTTTTTTTTTGTGGAGTTGTAGATTTGTTGTTGGAAGGAAACTTAGAGTCTTAGAAGTCATCTAACCCAATTCCTTCTCTTGATTGTGCAGAAACTGAGGCCCAAAAGAGTTGAAATTCTTGCCCAAAGTCACATGATTAATGCATGGCACAGTCAGAATTAAAACTCATTTTTCCTGACTCCAGACAATGTTTTTAAAGTTATGGCATTTATTTTGTCTTAAATAAACACATGTTAATTGTTTTTTGGCTTCTGTCTGGCCTGTAAGTTGTAATAATTGATTTGTAATTTGTAATCATTATGTTTATGCCCATATTTACCTGTTTGGGCCCAAAGAACAGCAAGGAGTCCTGTATTTCAAAAAGGTGCTGGGTGTCTAAGCATCTTGCAACCTAGAAGCAAAACTGACTCATGAATAGAAATGACAAAATGGATTTCTTACACCATGGGTACAGAGGCAGTGGTCCTCATTGTCCTGTATTTGTTTTGAGAAGGTTGTCATATCTCAGCAATAATTTTCCCAGTGAGAAGATAAAATAGGTCAGATTATCAACCCTGAGCATTAGCAGAAACAAGAATCACAGAATCTGAGCTTTGGAAAGGAGTTCTGTGACTCTCTGGTCCTACTAAGTGCCGGCCACCGTACAAAGCACTGATGATACAAAAAAAGTCTAATAGGGGAGATAATGTGAAAACAACTTTGTAAACACAAAAAATATGCGGGATAAACTGGAGAAGAAAGACACCAGCATTAAGAGGAGTTGGGAGAGGCTTCTTGTAGACTGGATTTTTTTAGCTGAGACTTGAAGGGAAGCTAGGAGGGAGAGATGAGGAGGGAGAACATCCTGGGTAGGGGAGACAGTGAAATTGCTCAGAGTAGGGCTGATTAGTCTAGGTGTGAGGTAATGAGGGCTTGCACTAGAATGGTGGCAGGGTCAGAGGAGAGAAGGGGGTATATTCAAGAGATGTTAAAAAGGTAAATCGACGGACCTTAGTAACAAATTGGGCACAGTGGATAGATTGCCCAGCCTGAAGTCAGGAAGACTCCTATTCCTGAGTTCCAATCTGGCCTCAAACACTTACTAGCGATTCTGAGCAAGTCACTTAACCCTCTTTGCCTCAATTCCTCATCTGTAAAGTGAGCTGGAGAAGGAAATGGCAAACCATTCCAGTACTTTTGCCAAGAAGACCCCAAATGGGGTCACAAAGAGTCGGACCGACTGAAATGACTGAACAACAACAAAGCAACAGATTCAGATTAGATGTATAGGGGGTTAGAGAGAGTGAAGAGTCTAGGATGACACTCAAGCTGCAAGTATGGGTGACTTGGAGGTGGATGGTACCCTCAATAGTAAAAGGGAAGTTAGGCATAAGACAGAGTTTGGCAGGGGGAGGAAGAGAAAGATAATGGGTTCAGTTTTGGAGATACTGAGTTTAAGATGTCTAGTAGGCAGTTGAAATATGAGTCTGGAGGTTAAGAGAGAGGTTATGACTGGATAAGTAGATCTGAACATTGTCAGCATAGAGATGGAAATGAAACCATGGTAGCTGATGAGATTTAGTCTGAGCTGTCCTTTACAACTTCTGTTGTCTGCAAATACGGGGAATATGCCATCTTTGCCTTTTTATCCGAGTCATTGATAAAAATATTGAACTGCATAAGGCTAACCACAGTCCTTTGGGGGTACTCCAATTGACACCTTCTGCCAAAGTGACATTGAGTTATTAATGGCTATTCTTGTAGTCTAGTCTTCCAACCACAGTAATTTCTGCATGTACCCTGCCCCATTTCCCTCCTGCAGGAATTGAACCCTTGCCTGTAACAAAGATAAAAAAAGCAAAAAACCAAATATGACCCTGTCTGATGATGAATCCAGCATGTTGTTCTCATAGTCCTTTACTTTTCTGCTGAGAGAAAAGAAGACATGTTTCATTATTTGTTCTTAAATAACAAGATTGCTTGTTATTATTACTCCAAGTTTGGCTTCCTTTGAACGTTCTGTCAATTTCCATTACTATAGGCACTGTGTATTTTCTCCTTTGGGTTCTGTTTATTTCATATTGTTCATACTGTGTCAGTTCATACAAGTCTTCTCACATTTCTCTGGATTCCTCATATTTGTCATATCTTATGGCATAATAATATTCAATTACATTCATATACCATGGTTTTTTAAAAAATGATTTCCCATTTGATGAGTACCTACTTTATTTTCAGGTCTTTGCTACTGAAAAAAGGAAAAAAAACAATTATAAATATTTTGTTATATGTAAGACCTTTCTGTCTTTGACATCCTTAAGAAACATGATCCATTATTAGGATCACTTGAGGACTCTGCTTTTTAATTTTGAATAAAATTGACTTTATAGTTGTGGTTTGCAATTTATATTTCTTTGGCCCCACATTGTTCATTATCAGCATAGCTGATAAAAGAAAATAATGTGCCAATAGATCTCCGAACAACATGGCCCATGTGTCTATTGCTGCCACTGCTCACCTACTTTTCTTTTATAGCAATCCTAGTCATCAAATGAAGAAGCATTAGTGTTTTATCTGCAAGTCCCTGGGGGCTTGCTGTTGAAGTTTTACCTTGAGAAAACCAGTTGGCATCAGCTTGCTTCTAGTAAGAAGGGGGATGGGGAGGGTGGGAAGCTCTGTTTCAGATGTAGGTGAGAACTAGAAATAGACTATGCAGTCAGATTCCCTCAGGCATAGGTATTAATGTCCTATTCTGAAGGATAATATACTTAAAGGACGGAAAGGATTCACGAACTACCTGGTCAACTATGACTTCAAAAGACCAATGATAAAGTTATGGGCAGCTATATTAGGAAGGCAGAATTTATGATTTCAAAGAGAATCTCATATGTGCCTAAAAGGTCCGGAACCACAGGATATAAGGAATTCTCTAGGCAGAAGGCAGGAGAACTAAAGCATGTATTTACACTTCACAATAACAAGCCCACAAACCAGTGTCCCCATTTTGATATTTTCATCAAAAGCTTCCAGGCCCAATAAGTCTGCCTTACAAGGGTAACCAGAAGGCCACAGAGAAGCGAGATGGTATAAGGCAAAATCGTATACATGCTTCCCCTCTACGGTAAGAAGATTACCCACTAGCCTCCAGTCAGCTCTGCTACCGGCAGCTCAGCTTCGGCTGTAGGCATCTCTGGCTCCAACCGGAAAAGGAAAGGAGGATCTTCAAGCTGTCCTCTCCCCTCTTATAGAGTTTTTGACATCATCAAGCACCGCCTGAACGACCAGGGCCGATTGGTTCTTGACTTGGCCCCTCCCCCAGCGTAGACCACGTTAACACACCTCCCCTCAGCCAGCGCCACGACTCATCACACAGGAAGCTCTGGTCCTGTGCCGGAAGAGCAAGCCCCAGCGTCCAGGGGAGCTCAACGAGGCAAGCTGAGATATTCAAAGAAAACAAAGTCCATTCTGGCTACAGCAGCTAGCTGTGTATAGAGCACTGGGAACTGAATTCAAATGTGAACCTCATATACATACTTGCTGTGTCACCCTGGGCAAGTCACTGAGGTGCTGTTTGCCTCTGTTTTCCATCTTTAAAATGGGAATAATGGTGGTACCTATGTCTCAGGGTTGTTATGAGGATCAAACGAGGTGATATTTGTAAAGTGCTTGGCACTACATAAATGTTACATACTAATATTGTTATAAAGCGTGCTTCTTGCTTCTTGGCAGAGGTGATGGACTAGAAGCACCAAATGAGATGTATATTTTCAAACATGACCAATGTGTTGATGTGTTTTGCTTGATGTTTGTTACAAGGAAGGGCTTCTGTGGAAGGTGTGTGTGTGTGTGGGGGGGGTGGTTTTGGTGAGTTTGTGAGTAAGGACAGAGATATGAAAAAAAAAGAAAAGATCAACAATAAAAACTTACAAGGATACTCAGAAGAAGATAAAGTTCTGAAACAGATACAAATAGGGCAATTTTGTTATTGCTGTTCAATTTAATGTGTTTCTATTAAAAACAAATTGATGTAACAAAATATCAGTTTCATATGCAGTCCTCTTTTCTGGTTCTTTATTGAAATTTTTGTGTTTGTTAATGAATATTCATAACAAAAAAGAAAAAAATGTTAATGAACTGCCCTTAGCATCTAACTTCTTAGCAGGAAGTGACTGAAGAGGGAGAGAGATTATTCTCTGTGTCCTAATTTAGGTTAGTACCCATGGTGTCGGAGTTGGGGTACCCAGATGTCACAATTGCTGTATGCTCATGATATAATGCTTTCTTCTCTCGGCTCAGAAAGCACCATCAGGGCCTAGCCTTAATGAGACAGCCACCTGGGACTGACAAGGTTATCCAGAGTGACCATTATGTAAATGTACTTGGAAACTGCCTGCATCAGTGAATACAGTACACCTGTCTTCCAAAGTTAAATAGTCACACCTGCTCCAGGAATCCTCTCTATCCGCTGTGAATAAACTTTCTGCCCAAGAGGCTATCCTCCAAGGAGAGCGAGGTGTGCTTCTCTGTTTACTGTCTGACGTTGTGAATCCAATCCCAAAGGGGAACATGAAGACAAGGGTATGAACTGTAATAATGCCTCTTCTTGTATTGCTCCTAAGTGCTTCTTTGCCAGTCCATTGGCAAACTGAGAAATAGCCAATTAGGGCAGCTGGGAGTGTGTCAGGGTCTTGCTACCTCTCATAAAGACAAACTCAAGACAATAGCGAAGAGTTCAGAAGATGTTGCAAAGGCCACAGCCCTTAATGACTTTGTGACAGGGGGTCACAATTACCCAGCTCTTCTCTGTTCTTTATCCAAGACCTTGGGAGACTTGCAACACAGCCAGACATGCCAGACTTCTCCAGGGACACACACACCCTAACAATACTTGCTTTAATAGTTCCAGATTCTGTGATTTTGCTTATGCTGATAGAATCTCTTCTTTGATGCACATTCTCCCCACCCCTGCCTCAGTTATTTTGAATTTACTTAGTATATTTACTCACAAGAGTATATGTTATGAGGTCTTGGAGGTCAGGAGCAGCTTTATCTGTGTCCCCAGCACATATCCCAGCACCTGACACATGGGGGGTGTGTAATAAATGCTTTTTAAATGAATAAACACAGATCACCACCCCTTTGTGACTTGGCTAACAGTCATTGAGAATGCCTATGGCCAAAAAATCCATCACTCTATAGACTGGCTTCAGTTATCATCTATGCAAATGACTCCCAGATCTCTACAGCCTGTTCTAGTTTGTCTCCTCACATAGTGCTGGAATACTATGTGACCAGCAGCCAGTTATTGACCATTTTGAGTTGGATATTCTGTAGGCACCTCTAACTCAACCTATCCAAAACAGAACTCATTATCTTCCTTCCAAAACCCTAATGTCTTCTAAACCTCTTTATTTCTGCCCAGAGCATCATAATCCTTCATGTAAACCCATTTCATTTACTTATATGTGGATACATGCTGTTTCTTTCAATAGAATGTAAATTTCTTGAAGTCAAGGAAGAACTGGCTTTTTTTTTTTTTTGATCATTGTATCCCCTGTAGTTAATATGGTGTTGGGCAGAGAGCAGCTTCATGCTTATTGATGGATTGATTTGTGAGATTATGCTACCTAATTCTAGGAAAAGACAATGACAAATTGTCACATGTACCATGGGGTAGTATGCATTGTGTGTGTGTGTGTGTGTGTGTTTGTGTGTAAACCATGAAAGGGCCCAACCCTGGATTTAGTGCCATGGAATAAGGTAAAAAATGAACAGAGCTAGAAGACACCCTAGAGATTTTCTAGTCTAAGCTCCTAATTTTATAGATAGAGGAACTAAGATTGAGAGGGTGTGAAATTATTCAAAATTACATAGCAAGCTAATAAACAAATGAGTGTGAGAAGCTACCTTCCTGACTCCATTTAGTGCTCTTGCTATGCAGCTTGTGGCCTGTAGGTGGGTTATTGCTATGCCTGCCTTACACAGAGGCAAAGTGAACAGAAAAAGGATTCCAGATGTCTAGCAAAACCCCATCTGCCTTTATTTCTGATCCTCCCAGACTCTCCCTATACTCATGTACCCTTATTTTTTTATTTTATTTTAATTTTTTTTTCATGTACCCTTATTTTAAGCCCCGCTGCCTCTACCCCCACTAAAACACAAATCTCCTTGAAAGGCCCAATATCCATCCCTAGAATACAGAGAGCTGGTTGCTTGCTGGCTCTTCGTTTTGAGTATAGTCAGTCCATGGTACCTTAGTGATGGTGTCATGGGGGTGAATAATGACAATACTGGCTGACATATATGTGTGTGTGTGTGTGTGTGTATTTTGTACTTGTCCTCATTTGATCCTCACTACAATCCTACGATTATTGGTACTATTTTTTAAAATTAAAAAATGGGTCCTTTTTTTTTTGGTGGAAGAGAAGTCTGTACCTGTGATATTATTACTGTAGGGAACTCCAAGTAAGGCCACCCACATAAACCAACCAGCAACCCCTGTGCACCTTTACTGTTGTGGTCATTTTGAAAGTGGGTTTCTTGAATGCCTGGAGAGGTTTAATGACTTGTCCAAGGTCACACAGCCAGTATGTGTCAGAGGCAAAACTCAAAAAACTCAGGTCTTCCCGACTCCAAGGCTAACTCTCCACCTGTGTGAAACTTTCATCAGCCCTTTATATCTGAATATGAACAAAGAATCTGAGGGAAGATTTTTATAGGATGAGAACATGAAGGCAAAGGGGGCGGGGCAGGTCAAGAGAGAGAAGAAAAAAGAGAAAAGACACTAGAGACATCAAAATAGACTTGACCTTCTTTATTTTGCTTAGGCTCATCCCTGTCTAAGCAAATCTAGGGATTTATGAGAATTCTAGGGTAATAACTGGTCAACACTGTTCTGTACACAAGTGAGCTTCTCATTCTTTTGCAGCTGTTTCTTTATTCTTTAGTGCTCCCTGAGGCTCCAACTCAAAGTGCTTAGGGCCAGGGCTACAAAGCTCATCTCACAAAGGGTGGGGCAGCCAAGGTAATGTTAAACAGAGTTTAATGGGGAATGATACTGGGGAGGAGAGTCTCTAGATGGTGACTCAGAGTCTAAAAATGTGTTATGCAAACAGACTGGATGCCAGGGAGCTGATCATCTCCTGTTAATTTGACCGGACTGGAATAGGCCTCAGATGAGGAATTTTGGCTTTTGTTCTCGTAATACAAAGTTCTCCAGCAGGGAGTCCCATCCACCCCAACCAGAAATTGGTCCAGGCTGACTGCTCTAGTTTCCCCAATCAGATCATCAACAGAGGGGCAACCCTTATCCTCAGGGGTTTGCTGTCCAATGGAGGAAAGAAGATTTTGGAAGTTTGAGGCAAGCCAAATCACAATGAACTGAAGAGTCTCTCTCTCTCTCTCTCTTTCTCTCTCTCTCTCTCTCTCTCTCTCTCTCTCTCTCTCTCTCTCTCTCTCTCTCTCATTTTTCTCCTATCTGTCTGGCTGTACCCTTTCAAGCTCCTTTACTGAATCTTTATCCAGGTAATGCCCCAAAACCATGGGTATCCCACAAAGCTCTATGTTGAGCCCTCTTCTCTTCTATAGTATTTCACTTGGTGATCTGATCAGCTCCTATGGAGTCAATGTTCATCTCTCTTTCTGTCTTACACACACACACACACACACACACACACACACTCTGCTCTTTGGATAATTTCCCTCAAAGGACTGGTTCCAGCTTTTACCATCTAGAGTCTAGATGTGGCAAATATTAAACCTAATTTATAGCAACTGGCATTTTCCTCCTTTGGTAAAAAAAAATGTCAGCATCATTTCCTGGTAACCTCTTCCTCTTCACCATGAAAACTCTCTTGTCACAAAAAAATACAGTTGCGCAAAACAAATTAATTTTCACCACAGTTGAAAATGTATGCCTTATTCCACACGCTACCATTAGGCAGAAGGCGTGTTTCACCATCTCTGAAGTCACAATGGGACGTGGCATCGATCAGAGTTCTGAAGTCTTTCAATGTTGTTTCCCTTTACATTATTGTGGTCATCTTGTACAATAATCTAGAAACGATGATTGAGTCCAAAATCATGTCATTGTAGATTTAAGAGCTGGAAGGGATGATAGAGGTCACTTTACTGATGAGGGGTCTGATGCCCATTGAGGTTAAGTGACTTGCCCCAGATCATACCAGCGTTAAATGGCAGGCTAAGATTTGACGTGAAGCCCTTTGGACTCCCAACCCAGCATTCTTTTTAATGTACCACAAAGTTTCAAAGCAACATTAGTGATAATTCTAACAAGAAGAAAAGCAAGTAGCCACTGCCTGCCCCGCCCCCCCCGCCCCACCCAGTTTTCAGCTTGCTGCAAAGATAGAGGAAAAAAAAAACAGAAAGGGAGGGAGGAAAAAAGCATTTATAGAATGCTTACTCAGTAACAATAACTGTGCTAAGTGCTGGGGATACAAATATAAGCAAAAAGAAAGACAGCCTCTCCCTTCAAGGAGCTTACATTCCGACAGGGGAAGACCACACAAAAAGCTGGGATTAATAGGAAGGTGAGAGGAATGTTTTGGATGTCCTGGAGTTAGGAACTGGGTGGGGTAAGGGCAGGAATGAAGGCCAACCTGGTTTTTATTCATAAAATAGAGACTCCAGAAGAAGCTCCTCAATGGGAGAATGGTGTGGGCTTTTTAGTGAGGGATTTTTCAGGTTAAAAAGGTGACAGAGATGGTTAGATGTTTCAGAAAGAGGAGGCCCCAAGTGCTGAGGAACGTTCCAGGATTTCAAAATACAGAAGCCAGGAACAGGGCTGGGAGAGGAAATTGCAAGGAAAAATGATATTATTCCTCCTTAAGTTTCTAGACTGAGGAGGCACTATAATGTGATGTAGTAGAAAGAACACCAGATTTGGAAGTGAGACACTTGGATCCTAAGACTACTGATAGCTACTTGTGTAATTTTTGGCAGGTGACCTAACCTCCTTGGGCCTCATTGTCCTTATCTATGAAATTAGAGACTTGTCTATGTCTGTCTCATCCTCAAAAAATTCTCACTTGATCTCTCCACCAGTCCTTCCCCTACCCCCAGCTATTTTCCTGTATCCTTCCTCCCTTTGGAGGCTAACCTCATTGAGAAAGCTAATACTCTCTGATGCATTTGACACTATCAATCACCCTCATCTCCTTGACACTCTCTCCTCTGGGTTTAATGCTGCTGCTCCTTCCTGGTTCTTCTCCTGTCTGTCTGACTCTACCCTTTCAAGCTCCTTTACTGAATTTCAATCCAGGTAATGCCCAATAACCATGGGTATCCCCCAAAGCTCTATGTTGAGCCCTCTTCTCCCTCTATAGTATTTCACTTGGTGATCTGATCAGCTCCTATGGAGTCAATGTTCATCTCTATGCAGGTGATTCTCAGTCCTATTTATGCAGCCCTAACCTTTCTTTGACCTCTGGTCTTGCATCTCTAACCACCTATTAAACATCTTGAATTGGATTTCCTGTAGACATTTTAAATTCAAATGTCCAAAACTGAATTCATTATCTATTTTTTCCCCCAACACTTTCACTCATCCTGACTCATCCATTACTGTTGAAAGCACCACCATTATCCCAGTCACTGGGCTCATAATCCAGGTGTCTTCCTTGACTCCTCATTCTCATCCCCCATATGCAGTCATTGTCAACTCTTGACATTTTGACCTTCGTAACATCTCTCGTATTGACCTTGTTCTGTCCTTTGACATGACTACACCCTGGTGCAGGCCCTTATTGCCTCATGTTTGTATTATTGTGATAGTCTGATGGTTGGTCCCCCTGCCTCATGTCTTTTCTCTATTCCAGTCCATCCTTCACCCGGCTGTCAAACTGATCTCCCTAAAATGCGGGTCTAACCATAGTACTCCCCTACTCATAAAACAAAACGAGACAAAACAAAACCAAACCATCCAATGATTCCCTATTACCTTCAGGATAAAATATCCTCTATTTGGCTTCTAAAGCGCTTCTTGATCTGTCTCCTTCCTACCTTTCCAGTCTTCTAAAACTATGACTCAGTAACATTGGCCTAATTGCTGTTCCTTACACAAGATACTCCATCCTCCAACCCTAGGCATTTTTGTTGTCTGTAGCCCATGCCTGGAATACTCTTCCTCTTTATCTCTGCCTCCTTCTTTCCTTGACTTCCTTCAAGTCTTGGTTAAAATCCTACTTCCTTCAAGAAGTCTTTGCCAGGTGCCTTTAATGTCAATGCTTTCTGAGATCATCTTCAGGCTTTCCTCTCTACATCTTGTTGGTGCACTGTTGCTTGCATGCTGTCTCTCCCTTGGACTGTGAGCTCTGTAAGGGCAGAGACCATTTTTGTATCTTTGTATGCTCAGAGTTTAACATAGTTCCTGGCATGTAGTAGATGCTTAATAAATGCTTGTTGACTGATTTGTTGACTAATGACCAATAAAGTTCCTTCCAAATCTAACAGTCCAAGTATAACCTCTCTGAGTCTCTGTTTCTTTATCTACTAAATGAAACTTTAAAGTGAATTTTAATGGATTTAAAGTTGGAGAGGACCTTGGATATTACCTAGTACTACTCCTTCATTTTACAAATGAGAAAACTGCGGCCCATTGAGATTGTTATCCAAATGTGAACTATTATCAATATTAAGTGACTTGCCCAAATTCACACAGTAAGTAACAGAGCTATGATGTCAACCCAGGTTCTTGTGGGGGGCGGGGTGGGAGTGGGGGTCAATGTCCAGTATTTCACTGCTCCTGCCTACCTCACAAGTTAATTGTGAGGATTAAATTATATGACATTAGAAAAGCATTGTGTACAATAAAATTGCCTTTCAAATAGAAGCTATTATTATTACATTAAATTGAAGTTCTCTTAGGTCCCCTGTGTTAAGCTAGCATCACAAAAGGGATGTCTTTTCATTGATCTGTGGGTGAGAGTTTTCCATGTCACTTAGGGATTATAATTTGGAAAGGTTCTAGCTCCCTGTATCTAGCTTCATTCTCCAAGGCTACAGTTCTTCACAGGAAATGCACTAGCTACAGAAATGTGACGTTTGACTGTAAGCTCCACAAGGGTCAATGCCATCAGTCCTTGTTTTTGAAGTCTGCCAGCTTAGTAGATTGGCAGTTGCCCATATAATTAGGTGAGGTCAACAAATTCAACCCTAGAGTCATATAACAGCATTCACACCACACCTGGGTGAATGGCTCTTATGCTACTCTCATGCATACCTCCCATGTGATGGGGGGGTGGGGTACAGTGTTGGTGGTAGTATCAGCCAATGTCCCTTCTGTCTCTCCAGGTGTCTTCCTGCACCCATAGACACTAGAAGCACTAGGGACAGTATCCACAGTGGAAACAGTGAAACCTTTCCAAGGCAGAAGTGGATTGTTCCATAGGGTAATTAAGCATTGCCTGGTCTATTGGGCAACCTGAATATTTTTAGGGGTTGTTAGAGGAAAGGTGGAGGTGGTACAGAGTAGATAGGGAGATGATCTTCCAAGACTGGACATCTGGTGCTCAGGAAGCAGAGACTAGATCATTCAAGACTGTCTTTCAAGCCCTACATGTGATCAAAGCCATGGGCAAGGGAGAACAATTTAGTAAATGAAACTATTTCTTTTTAAATCTTTCTACTGTTCCCCTTTTCTTTTACTCTCTGATATCTCTTCCCCTACCCACTTCACCAAGGGACTCAGTGACTTCTAGCTGCCAAAAATACCTTTGTACTTTATATAATTTATATAATTGTACTTTTATATAAAAAAACTTTATATAAAAACTTAAATTCACACTCTGAGGTACTTCAGTACCCTTCTGCCCCTAGGCCTTGGCTTTTTAATTTTCTACTTATTAAAACTTCTATTATTTCAATAAAAAAGATATCAACTCTGAAGATATTGTTTAAATCATTTACATTAAGACATAAATGACTAACAGTTAAGTCTTATGTTAACCTTCCTAGGATTACTTATATATTTTTTTAAAGTTACTTTATAATCAAAACTAATCTCTAATGTCAGGTTATAATACAGGTATTACAATAGTCCAATGTGGGCTATGTTTCTGTTTGTGGGATGGGTAGAGGGACTTTTGACACCTAAAATCACACCCATAAATGATCATTTCCTGTACCTTCTGTAGAAGCTGAGTTCTTCATGTGATCATTCTCTTCTTTAATACGTGATCCTTTTTACTCTTCCCTGAGACTCCCACTGTGGTAAAGGCCGCCTAATATGCCCTTTAAAGAAGAAATAAGCACAGGTTTGTTTTTTTTTTTTTAATGGACTGATCTGGAATGTTTGAGAAAAACTGTGGGGGTCCTATAAACATTCCTGGTCTGCAAAGTCTCGGGTCAATCTCTCATCAGTTTTTAGGCAAAACAATTTTTCCCCCTTTTCCCACTCTGTCTACTTACTAAATATGCTAGCCCATCTCCTAAAGCAGGAGACGGTCTCTAGACAGGGCTAGGGTATGTGTAGGAGGGGAGAGAGCTCTGCTAAAATACTTAGAGGGCTAATGGTGCCTCTGGAACTGACTTTCTAGCAGCTGGTAACACAGCTGGTCTGGTCTGGTCTATTACCAATTGTTGACGACTTGTGTACAGAGGAGTGGATTACGCACCTTGATCATGGCCACTCTTAGGACAGAGAAGCGAAGTAGTGAATTGCATGATAGTTATAAACAGCAGTTAGGCCAGCTGTTCTTGGAGGAAGGCACACTGGAAAAGGCTCTACTAGGAGCAGAGATAGGAAAACAAATTCTAGCTCCTATTAGTGTAACATTAAAAGCTTTTCCAGGGCCCAGGGGGCTCCCTAAGGTACGTCTCTGCTCTGGACCCAGGAATAAGTCCAATCTGGTCTACTCCTGGGAGAGCCTGTCCTCTAGTGAGAAGTGTCAGATGCCTTTTCTTTTCTTTTTTTTTTATTTGCATTATTTGTTTTTAACATTCTTTAAAAAGTTTTTGATCCCTCCTTCTAGCCCTTCCCCTACTCATTGAGAAAGCAAATAATATATCAGTTGTACATGTGAAATCATGCAAAACATATTTCCATTTTATCCAAGTAGCAAAAAGCAAGAAAAATAACAAACATGAAAAAAATTTCTTTGTTTTGAAAACATACAAAATTTTATATAAAAAAGCTTTATATAAAAACTTAAATTCGCACTCTGAGTTCATGATTTCTTTCTCTGGAGGTGGATAGCATGAGTTCTTTTGGAATTGTCTTGGCTTATATTGATCAGAGTAGCTAAGTCTTTCATGATTGATCAAATCAGACTCCTTTTCCACACACTCTTTGACTCATTAGACCATCACCCTGCTATCCCAGTGACAAATTATTTCATGCTTACACTCATGTTTAGGATTTTCCCAAAAAGGGATAGAGAAAGGTACTCAATGTAGACTATGAATCATGTGATGGTCATTTTCCCCTATGCCCAAAAGAAATGCTAAATCACAGAAGACTCACAAGCACATTGACAATGAGACTGAAACTAAAAAAAATCAGCAGCACTAACTCTTGTTCTACCTGACCAGTCAATGGGTAGCAGTCTGCAGACCTGCTGATGAGGTGTCATGTTTCTCCTTATCTCTGCACGGTTTCCCTCAAAGCCAGGCCAGGAGCTGGGACTCCTCTTGTCACAGTGGCCAACTTCTCTGATGCAAAAACTTCCCCTGCTGATGATTTGCTCTACTAATCAGATCTAGGACCTCTTGACATCTTAAACTTGTAATTCTTCTCCAAACCTGGATATGTCTACTTTGAGAATGATGTGCAATCATTTACTCACAGAGAGAAAAGGCTACTAGGAATGAAGGTGCAACCTTGCCTAAATGTATCCATGCTCTTCTCAGCCACAGGGTAGGGGAAGAACATAGCCCACTTCCTTCTCCCTTGAGGGAGACTAGAGACTGTGTGCCACATGATGGAATCAAAGTAAGAGACTGAGCTGGAGGCTCTCTCTTCTTTTTACTGACACGGCACCTGGCCCTCCCTGCTGCTGTAACGGGGCTGGGATGGAGAGGACCAGAGAACCACTCAGGGTTTGCCACATTGTGCCAAAGTGCCAAGAACTTCCAGTGATAGATCACAACATGGCTAGAAGCAGCCGTCATCTCAGATGCACCCAAAAGTTGAGTCACACGTGTGTTCACCAGGAAGACAGTATACATGCATGCTCTGTAGGAACCTCATTACATTAACATATGACAGTGGTTGGGGAAAAAAAAATCAATCAAAGGATTTAGATCTAGGAAAGACCTTAGAGGCCTTGCATTCCATTACCCTCATCTTACAGATGAAGAAACAGCAGACTAGGAGAGTGATAAAGTGACAAATGGCAGAACAGAATTTGAATCTTTCATTCTAGAAATCTCTCATTCCAGAACCAGTATGGGTGCTATACCATAAAGTCTACAATCAATAAATGTGATTGTGACAGTTGGCTTTTGATAGGCATCATATTGGTGCAAGGTGTCACACTCCAGCAATGCTTCAGCATGATGTCATTGGGAACCATTTAACAAAAGAAGTAAGAATACAATACACACAGATAACGTTAATTGTGGTTTTCTAAGTCAGTAGGAAGCCCACAGGAATCATTTCTACTTGAGAGTGGCAGCATGATGGAGTCCATCATTGGGCTTGGTGTCAGGATGACCTGGGGTTGAATCCAACCTCAGACACTTACTAGCTATGACTCTGGGCAACTCACTTTGCTTCTCTCAAGCTCCATTTTCTCATTTATATGCAGGAATCGAACCTAGTGACTGCTAATGGTCCCTTCTAGATTTAGGTCAGGGATGCCTATGATTCTTACTTTGCAGATGAGAACACTGAAGCTTAACTGAGAGTTAAGTGACTCACCCAGGGTCACACAGCTGGTAGGTATCAGAGGTAGGATTTATACCTAGGTCTTTTTTCCAGAACTCTACATAGGGCACTGTTTTAATTATCCCATGGTGTTATTTATCCTTCATGTTCATCATGTAGCTCTTTTTGACTCAAGTTGTAGATGGTTTTCTGACTTTTTAAAAATATCTAGTTATTGGATAGCAATATGGAAAAGAGGTAACCTCACCCCAAACCACATTCAACAGTAAATTTCATGTGGGTCCAAGAGTTAAACATTAAACCTAGGGGAAAAAAAGGAAGCCATGCTTATGCTAGATGTGGAGGGAAGATATGTTCCTGACAATTGAAGATATGCAGGACATTATCAGAGATAAGGTGGGTGTGTTTAAATATGTATGTATGCGTACATATACAAACCCACATATGTTTACATATCAAAATGTGATAAGATTTTCAAAAGAAAAGCAATAAGACAGGAGACATCTATATGACAAGTGCAACTGGTAAAAGCCTCCTATTCAAATATATAAATAATAGACACAGACGTTATGAAGCCAGGATCCAACTTATGTTAAGTAGTCAAAAGAGATGGGCAGTTTGCATATGAAGAAATAAGATAATTGATGGTTTTGTGGGGAAAATACAGAACTTTGGTAACTATACAAATGGAAATTAAGACAATCCTGAGGGGCATTAAATGCAGATTGAACTAGTAAAAATAGAGAACGGTGACAAAACTCATTATCAGCGGTTGCTTTGGAAAGACAGAGACATTATACACTGCTAGTGGCCCTAGCCATCTCCCTGCAGAGAAATCTGGTGATGTAAACATGGTTTATGATGATTCTTACCCTTTGTTCTGCATGTGCCACTTTGTTGGGAGTGGGTGGAAGGAGTGGAGGGAGTGGGTGTATCATCTACAAAATTATCCCCCCCCCCAAAAAAAGAGAGTAACTTGTTACAGAGACTGTCATGATAGTGTTGCTTATAACTGGGAACAATCAGAAGCAATCCAAATGCCCAACAATGGGAAAATGGCAGAACAAGCAATGGTATATTAACAAAATGGAATAAGGTAATCCTATTAAAATGACACTCTTGGAATACTCAAAGAATATGAGATAGTTGAATACTGATTTTAAATTTAGAACTGGAAGGGACCTTAATTGGCATCATGGCAGGGGTGCCACGCTTAGAGCCAGGAACACCTTGATTCAAATCCTTCCTCAGAGAGTTTTTAGCTGTATGATCCTGGGCAAATCACCTTATTTCTCTCTCTCGCTTTCTGCATCTGAAAAACAAGGGGATCAGACTTCATGGCTTTTATCATCCCTTCTAGCTCTAAATCTATAAATTCTTATTTAATAGATGAGGAATGTTAAGGCCTGTACAAGTGTGGCAACTTGGCCAAGAGTCAGATCCCCCAGTCTTCTTTCCATGGCCTCCATTTATCATTATGTCAATATATGGAGGAGTGTTTGTGTGTGCGTGTGTGTGTGTGTGTGTGCGTGTATGTGCATAAGTGAGAAAAGCAGAATGCAAGATCCATCCCCACTGAAAATATGCGTGTGAAATGTGTATATATTCATTCACAAAGAGAATAAGATTTATTGCAAATAACATGTAAGAGGTCAAGAGTTTAATGCTTATAAAATTCTGTTTTAGAAAATCGCTGAAATTAATTTAAAAGATATGGTGGTAGGAGGAAATAAGTCAGGAATACTGAGAGTCCAGAGGCAGGGCCATGAATTTACACGCTGTTTCTGAGTTAAGTTTTTAAGTGACTCCACCATTTCCAGAAGTGTCCTCGCCATATACTTTAGAGGGGCAGCGCTCCATCTATAGGCCCTTCCCCCTCATCACTTTGCCCCAAACCCAACCCATCTCTCAATCAAGGAAGTGCTGTATTTATTCCTCCCCCAGCACTACCCTGATATAATAATTGTCCGTACCGACAACAACAAGCACTTGTTAAACACCTACTATGTGCTGGGGATACAAAGAAGGGCAATAACAATACTCCCGGAGAGCTCGAGGTCTAATGGAGAAGAGGACACGCTAACAACTAAATACAAGCAAGATACGTACAGGGTAAATTGGAGATAAACTCAGAGAGAAGGCACTGATGTTAAGGGGATTGGGAAAAGGGAACGCAGCACGTTCTTACAAATGTTTCCTAACATTCTGGAACTCAGATGCGTTTTTCGGTGCTCTGGGTTCTAGGAACGTGGCTGTGTCCTGTCCAGAGTATACTCTGGCCCCACCAGGTGATGCCTGTGCTTTTGTTGTCTGCCCAGAATTTGTCATTCTCCTCCAAGCAGAACCCGGTGGAGGGGTAATCCATCTCAGGGCCAGCCATGCGGAACATGATGCCATCTGGGGCCTTTGTTCTACAAATTGGTCTCATTTCTCACGCGCGTCAGACTGTCTGGGCCCTGACTTCTCGACGTCGCTGCATCGCCGTTAAAGAAACATTCAGAGGAGTAACAGTCATGTTGATGGAATGAAAGTCAGAGATTCTGGGTGAAAATGTGCGTGGTCTTCCCTATTATTAACTCATCATCTAAGCATCTTTCTTGGAACGGATATGACTGAGGCAGCATCCCTCTAGAAAGGTCTGAAATTGTCCCAACAAGTCTCAAAGAAAGATTAACTGCCTCCCTCCCCCAAAACAAAACACTAAAAAAAAAAATTAACCCTTTTTAAAGCATGAGAATTCAAGTGAGAAACTGAGGCATCAGAATTCTCTGCATTGCTTTTTGGGATAGGATGTAGATCTGTGATTTCATCAGTATCGGGAACACCTAGAAAAGGAAACCGCTTCTCTGTTAATACAGATTGGCATAGTCTCCAAAGTGAGTGTTGGCTGGAGCACGGAAAAATTAAGTGATGTGACCAGGGTGTATGTGCCAGAGGCCTTCCTGACATAGAGGCAACTCCCTAAACACTGTGCCATGCTGAGCTTATAGAAAGATTAATTTTAAATATGGTAATAATAGCTTATATTTATATTTTGCTTAAAGTTCTAAGTTCATTTCATGTGCTTGTATTACTTACTCAGACAATGATGAGAGGCTCTTGGAGGTTACATGGTATTCTAAGGTATCTCAACTAGTAAGTAAAGCCTGAAAGAAATCTAGAGACAATGTAGTTACTCTCTGGTTTGGGATGCTGGGCATTCCAGGCTTCTGTAAATGCTTTAACACTCTATGCTATTTGATCTCTCGTATAGTAAGTAGCTTGAATCCAACGGGAGTCTTGGGAAATGGTTTCATTCAGTTATTTGAGAGAGATACTGGATTATAGCTACATGATTAATAATTTTACTATATAGAGTAACGGTTTTTGAATAGTTTTTTTCCAATTGCATGTAAAAACAATTTTTAACATTCGGGGTTTTTTTAAATTTTGAGTGCCAAATTCTCTCCCTCTCTCCCCCCCGCTGTGATGGCAAGCAATCTGATATAGGTTATATTTGTGAATAGATTAAGGTTTTAAACTAAATTTTGAATTATTTTTCAGAATTCTCCAGCTCTAAGTAGGTAGGAGGATGAAGGAGGCAGTGGTATGAGTTGTACTAGAATTCAGAAAAATGGGATTCTAATCTTAACCCTGTTGCCAAAGCCACAAGGAGGTGATCTTGGTCAAGATTCCTTTTTCGGGACTTCAACTTTCTCATATGTAAAATTAGGGCTTTGGAGTCTATGATCTCTGAGATTTCTTCTAATTCTAACATTCTTCGATTCGATGAGTCTATATTTTGTTTTACAGGCAAACTTTCTGCTTTGACTTCTAGGCAAAGGTTATCCATGGCAAAATTATAAAATTGGTAAGGACGATCTTTAGGCTCCATTCTGTGCCCTCTTCTGTATTTCGTGGCAGCTCTTTTTCTCCTTTGGGCCCCTATGCCCTTTTATGCTCTCCTTTAATTTTCCTGTCCAATTCAGTTCACAGCAAAGAATCTAGTAGTATGCATGCCTTTATGTTAATTTAAGTCTATGTGACCCCTTTCCCAGGGACATTTGCCTTTTAAACTTCATATCTAATTGTGAAAAGAAATAATAGCTTGCATTAATTAGCATAGCACTTTCCTCCCAAGGACACTCTGAGAAGGTGAGAGTATTATTGCGTTTTACAGAAGAAGGCAGTTTGGGTGTGAACATATCAATAAGCCCATTGCCTGAGACTTAAGGGGCAAACCCAGAAACCAAAGTTAGGACCTTATGGAGGTAACAGTAAAAAGTAAGGTGTAAAAAGAGTTATTGACTTGGACTGAGAAGACTCCATTCAAATCCTGGCTCCATCACTACAGACATGACTGTAGGCAAGTATTTAATTCCTGGACTTCAGTTTTCCTTTTCTGTTAATGAAGGGATTAGACTAGATGACTTGGAAGGTACTTTCTAGCAATTCTGTGATCACACGAGCAGCAGCTGAAGCTGGGGGAGGAAGAGGCAGCTTTACCCTTTCCAAGAAGCTAGGGTTACCTGTGGCAGGGGCCGCCGTGTGTGCCTTGAGACCACCCAACTTCTATGGTTCCCAACTTTAGGCAGTGGTCAAGTATGGCAGTTCTTTCATCTGTCAATGATCGCTGCTCTAGGATCTTAAATCGCAGTGTCCTTTCAGAAGCTGCAAAGTACAACTTTTGTTCTCTGTCTGTTCTGGGGTCCTCATCTAACCCTGCCCGGAAAGCTCAAGCTGACTCCACTGAGCCATTGGCTCAGGGTCTCCTGCACTTTTAGATTGTGCAGTTAGAAAGGTCTGGCTGTGGAACTCCTTGAGGATGAGAATATATAGGTTTGGAAGAATACCCTGTGGAGCCATTTGTTGTTAAGATTGTGGACCTGAGATCTTATGTGGTATTGTGGGGAAAATGTTGGATTTGGACTTGGAAGACCTAGGTTCCAATCCAACCTCCAATGCTCTCTACCCATGTGACATTGGGCAGGTAAGTTAACCTACCTGGGCCTCAATTTCCTGCTGGTTCTTGGTTGGGCAGACCTGTGTATACTGAGTGAAGGGGTCTATCCCCACTTATATTCTTGCTCTCCCTTCCTTGAGATAAGTCTGTGTACTAAGCCCAGAGGCTTTCTGAGTGCTTTTGCTTTTCAGTTAAGTGGTATTAGGTATTTGCACCTTTGAGCACAGAGGTCTCACACTTTTTAAATGTACCTTGCTTTCTTGGAATCTGTGTGCTCTCTGGATCCTGGTGTACAAGACTGTCATGGGATGCTTTCATTGTCCTGGAGCAGTAGTAGTCCTTGGGTAGTACAGACTGGTGGCTCCTTATGGCCCAATACTGTGTTCCAACTTCTACCACTCCCTCGACAGAAGGCAACATTTCAGGGATGCTGTGAGGTCCTGTTACCTTTCCCAGGCCTGTATCACTTCTTGTGAACTTTCATCCTGCAGATGCTCATGCCTCCATTCACTGCAAGAATTTGTACAACTGATGTCATATGACATTCACATTTGCTCTTGGAGCATCCTCTATAGGAAGTGTCAGATTGCTATCTAGGCTCTTGTTCTGGTTATGGGGTGACATCTACATCTGATGCAATGACTGCTCAAAGCCTAAAGGGTCAAATGAATAATTACTTTAATAAAAACACATCGAATAACCTCAAGGTAAAAACAATCTGTAAGATAATAAAAAGGAGTCCTCAGGAAGATAGAAGGAGATAAAAACCATTGGCAAGGAGAGAGAAATAATTGTAAGGAAGCTGTCTCAGGGACTCTCTGCCAGGCTTTAAGCTGTTTTTATATGCCTCTTGCCATTGGGTTCAATGTCAATCCACCTGGTCAGGGTGAGGGGGAACAAATCAATTTCAATTGCCCCAGGTATTTTCCAAAAAATCTTGACTCACAACAATACTTATTTGGAGGTGTAGAACTATGGGAGTTAACTCAAACTACCCCAGTTCCACTAATATCATGGCTAATAACAGTTCTCTTCTGCTAACTTCCCAATTCCTTGCAGGTCACAGATCACCTGAACACTTTCCATGGGAAACCCTAATGTTTGACCATGGCCTGAAGCCTTAGGACTGGCCATGTTCATTCATGCTGGTTTTCCCTGCCTGACAATGATCACTGGACTCATAGATGGCTAATACCACTATTCACTTTTGACTGTTGCATCTAATTTAGCAATGTCCAAGATATGTCAGTGAATTGTTGCCTGTCTGCATTGGAATTGATCTTCCTACATTAAGGTCCTTACTTGGAACTTATAAGTAACAGCCAAGAACTCCAATTCATAAATTTAATAAAAAATCTCACTAGGGAAGCTAAGTGACACAGTGGAGAGAGTGCTGGGCCTGGAGTCAGGAAGACTCATCTTCTTGAGTTCAAATCTGGCTTCGGATGTATACTAGCTATGTGATCCTGGGCAAGTCACTTAACCCTGTTTGCCTCAGTTTCCTCATCTGTAAAATGAGCTGGAGAAGGAAATGGCAAACCAGTCTGGTATCTTTGCCAAGAAAACTCCAAATGGGGTCATGAAGAGTCAGACATAACTGAAAATGATTGAACAAGTCTCACTAACTGGTGAGTTGTCTATTGGCAAATGCAGTAGGCTTCTGGTGGCTATTGTCCTCCTGATTAAGGAAAAAAAAAAACAACAACAACCCTATACTAGACTGTCTGGACTGGCTGAAATCAGGGTGTAACACAGAGGACTTGCTTGGACCTAGAAAAGCCAATACTGATGCACGTGTGTATCAGGAGGGCCGAGTTTATAATCTCAAAGAGGATCATAAACATGTCTGAAAGGTTCGGAATCGCCGGATAGAAGAAACTCTCAAAGTAGAAGGCAGAAGAATCAAAACATTTATTTAGGCTCAACAGTAACCAACCCATGAACCAGCAACCCCATTTTGATATGTTGGTCATAATCTTCCAGGCCCAATAAGTACGCCTTGAAAGAGTAACCAGGAGGCTACAGAGAAACATGATTGCGTAAAGCAAAATCATGTTTCCCCCTTGATGGTAATAAGATTACCCACTGGACTGAAGTCTTTGTTCAGCTTCCTCCCGTAGATCAGCTCTGCTGCTGGCAGCTCCTGCCTCAGCTGTGTCTGTTTCTGAAACTGAAGCTGCAACTGTAACTGACGATGTAACTGTCGTAACTGCCTCTGGCTCCAACCGGAAAAGGAAAGAGAGAATCTTCAAGCTGTCCTCTCCCCTCTTATAGGGTTTTTGACATCATCAAGCTCCGCCCTAATGACCAGGGCCGATTGGTTCCTGAGTTGGCCCCTCCCCCTAGCATAGCCGCCAACACCTCCCCTCAGCCAGCCCCATGACTCCTCACACAGGAAGCTGTCTGCTTCCCGGCATGCTCCCCGGGCCTCCTGCCCCGGAAGAGCAAGCCACAGTGTCCAGAGGCTCAATGAGGCAAGCTGAGCCATTCAAAGAAAACAAAAGCCATTATGGCTACACTCCACCCCTTGTTATAGGATACATAATCTAATCAGCCATGTATCCTAGAACATACATTGTGATCCAATTACAAAGGAAACTAAAACATATCATTCATTATAAAGCAAAACATATCATTCAGTGACATTCCCAAACATTGGTTAACGATTCAAATGTGATCCACCCCTAGATCCCAGCAAGATAATCTCTTCAATCAATCATCCCCAAAATAATTATTAATAATTCAAATGTCCACCCCTAAATCCTTGTATCCATTACATAGGATCAATAATATCATAACAATAAAACAACACAGCAAGGATAACACAAAATAAGTAAACAGAACACTATCATCATTTCCACCCCCCTTGAACGATTGGGGCTCAAAATCTTGGGGTGAGGGGTGAAGGTCTCACTTTCCATAGCTTCTTCATGCTGAAATTGGATGTAGAGATGGCCCTGCCCCCAAAAAGTCCCATTCCAGAGGTCATTTCTTTAACGAGCTGGCAGGAATTCCAAGAATGCTACATGCTTAGGCAGTCACCGGAAAGTGCAGGGTGCTTAAGCCTGAAGGAAACAAAACTAGCAACAAGGTTAGCCAAAACAAAGGACAAAAAGAATAGTCTGTGAATCTATTATTATAACCTATTCACGGTAAAATATATGGTTCAGGGGTACGATTTGGTAATTATTTTCCCCTGAATAGACAACTGTTACAGTGTTGTCCTTCCCATGGGCTATAACTTCTGCAGCCTTTGGAATATCATCTGGCTTCCGTTTTACCCATACCTTAGCTCCTGACTTTATTCTATCAATGGAGCAAGACCCTTTTGCCCCTCTAGTAGTTATTTTGGGAGGAGGGTCAGTTTTCACAAAGGGTATTTTTTCACAGGGGATAATAATGACTTGAACCATCCTATCATTTCTACAAAATTGTACAGGTTTTTTACCCATATTCTGGAGTGTCACAACAATTTCTTTTTGATAATTAGAATCTATCACTCCAGCCAATACATGTATTCCTTGAGCCGCTAATCCTGGTTTAGGTAATATCCGTCCAAGATGATTCTTGGGGATTCTCATACATACTCCAGTAGGGGTTTTTCTTATCTCTTTCCTATTTAACCTAAAATTCTCTATACAATGTAAATCATATCCTGCTGAACCAGGTGTTCCTGGACTTGGTAGTGGGACATCTTCCCTAAAAGCTTGTTGAACTAGAGGA
This sequence comes from Trichosurus vulpecula, assembly GCF_011100635.1. Classification (NCBI taxonomy): domain Eukaryota; kingdom Metazoa; phylum Chordata; class Mammalia; order Diprotodontia; family Phalangeridae; genus Trichosurus; species Trichosurus vulpecula. The sequence goes on from NC_050577.1 coordinate 64,860,784, forward strand.
TCATGGCTGATACCTATGAATCTCATGCAGTCTGTCCCATCTACTGATATTCCACCGGCCCCTTGATCACTGAGTCTTACCATCCAAGATATCAATGGTTCTCCTATTCTTTGGCTGAATCTACTCAAAATATCTGTGACCTCTTGCGGTGAGAAATCTTCCTGAATTTCCCTTGTAACTGAATCTTCACCTCGGGTTTCTGTCTTCCTCCTTTGTATGGGTCGAGCCCTTGTCTGATCATTTAACCATCTCCTATTCTCTGTGTGAGGCACATCCTGAACCCCAGTAGTGTTTTGTGCCTCAGCCCCTAACATTGTCTCATTCTCTCCCCACTCACTTCCTCTGCCACCATGGCTAGGACGAAGCAGGCAATCAGGCTCTTTCTGGGCTGGGTTGGAATGCACTCTGGGCTTTTTTGGTCTCCTGTTGCTCTTAGCCACATTAATAGAAAAGTTCTCATTTGAGTCAGTTTGGTCTTCTGCTATCTGAGATTCCCCTTCTTCCTGTGGGGTAGGAGTGCCCCCATGTCTTTCACTTAATCTCAATCTTTCGTATACTAGCCGGTAGGCTGATAACACTATCCAGCTTTGCCTAGATAGTGATGCCCCTGACTGAATCCCAACTTCTCGTAAACACTTTTCCAAATCCCTAGGATCTCCTCTCCGTAGCCTTGGTTCCCAGTTTTCACAGGGTCCAGCTTTTTAGCCAATTCTTTTGCTAGGGAGGAATAAAATGGATCCTCCCATCCTGGGATATTCATCTCTTCCTCTGAAATTGTTCTGCTTCTAAATAGAGATCTTATACCTAGCGATCCTGTTCGTGACGCCAAATGTATCAGGAGGGCCGAGTTTATAATCTCAAAGAGGATCATAAACATGTCTGAAAGGTTCGGAATCGCCGGATAGAAGAAACTCTCAAAGTAGAAGGCAGAAGAATCAAAACATTTATTTAGGCTCAACAGTAACCAACCCATGAACCAGCAACCCCATTTTGATATGTTGGTCATAATCTTCCAGGCCCAATAAGTACGCCTTGAAAGAGTAACCAGGAGGCTACAGAGAAACATGATTGCGTAAAGCAAAATCATGTTTCCCCCTTGATGGTAATAAGATTACCCACTGGACTGAAGTCTTTGTTCAGCTTCCTCCCGTAGATCAGCTCTGCTGCTGGCAGCTCCTGCCTCAGCTGTGTCTGTTTCTGAAACTGAAGCTGCAACTGTAACTGACGATGTAACTGTCGTAACTGCCTCTGGCTCCAACCGGAAAAGGAAAGAGAGAATCTTCAAGCTGTCCTCTCCCCTCTTATAGGGTTTTTGACATCATCAAGCTCCACCCTAATGACCAGGGCCGATTGGTTCCTGAGTTGGCCCCTCCCCCTAGCATAGCCGCCAACACCTCCCCTCAGCCAGCCCCATGACTCCTCACACAGGAAGCTGTCTGCTTCCCGGCATGCTCCCCGGGCCTCCTGCCCCGGAAGAGCAAGCCACAGTGTCCAGAGGCTCAATGAGGCAAGCTGAGCCATTCAAAGAAAACAAAAGCCATTATGGCTACAACGTGTGAGACAGCCCCCCCAAGTCTTTAAGGATTTAAAATTTTGCATCACAACAGTATCTCAGTAGTGCTGGGGATGTAGGCTGGATCTGCCCCCTTTTTGGTCTTTTGCTGTATGGTCTCAATCACATAGTCATGACTGAGATCATTGAGAGGCTTTCTAATGAGAACACAATCTCTTGTCAGTTGTGGTGGGCTCAGCCACTGATGGAGCATCCAGAAGCATTGTAACAGAGTCCCAGAACAAAAATCACACACTTGACTCTGCAGGGGAAGACTTGTAAGCTCTCAATCAAGAGTCTATCTATTTTTATATACCTTCAGTTCTTAGAATTGGTTCATTTATAGGATTTCCCAGCCTACAGCAGATTAAAAGCAGACCTCCAGAAGGGGGATAGAGGCTGCTGGGGGTAAGGCACTGATAGGAGACAGAAAGCAACAATCTGCAAAGGAAAAAGGAAGAATTAATTTGCACTGTGTGCTAGGCCCAGTGCTAAGGGCTGGGAATAGAAAGAAAGGCAAAAATAGGCCTTTGCTATCCAGGAACTCACATTCTAATGGGGGAGACAATATGCAAGCAACTCTGTACATACAAGATATATAGAGAGTAGGGAAGGCCAGGAATGGTTTCTTGTTTAAAAAAATGGAGTCTTAGTTTATGCAACTAACTGCTAGATAGTGCAAGTATCCCTCTTGCAGACGAGGACACTGAGGAACAAACTGGTTAGGTAAATTGTCTGGAATAGGTGAGAAGCAATGGACCCAGGGCTTGGATCCAGGTTTTCTGGGCTCTATGACAATTTTCTGCCCTCTTTCTACCCCCCCCCCCCATAATACTTATTGACTAACATATATACCCAGCACAGGATAATCAATAAATTAAATGATGGACTCGGTTGTTGTTTAGTAGCTTCTGGTTAAGAAGGGAGGAAAAAGTGTGATACATTTTTGAAAGACTTTCCTCATCATGCTTAAAATAAAAATGTTTTGGCACTAGTGGATTAGCTGAGCTCTAAGGTCCCTTCCAATTTTAGCATTCTATAATTCCATGATTCCATGGAAAACTCAACTATGTGGAAAAAAAAGTCTCAGTCCCCATTGTGCTGGGCAAGTGGGGCATTTTTATATTTTGATTATTCAACTCTTTGGTGCTTAATGAATGATTTCCTAAGCTACCACCATTGGTTTTTTGCTGCCTCTCCATGTCTGGAGCCAATTTCTAAGGCTGCTTCCCTGATGAAATGACTGAATTTCTGTGAGATGCTCATTCTGCCTTATTAGCAGATAGTTATAATAGGATTGGGCCATATAAGGTTGTCATGTTGACTTGGGCTCCAGAACTAGAAAAATAGTATCTGGTCGTCATTTTGGGACTGGTTAATCTTCCCACTAAGTAACTCTCTGGGCCTTGAAACATGTTTTGTAGAAGAAGAGGGAATGTACGGAAATTTAGACTTTCCCCTAGGAAGCTAAATCTGACTAGCCAAACCAAAATAAAGGGTGAGGCCCAAGCTGCCTCTTCCACTGGCAATGGCTAATTAATCATTGCATGGGGAATATCCCCTTGACAAAACAGGGTGGGAGACTTAACATAATCAGGCAATTATTCATGTTCCACTCTGGGACAGCAGACCCTCTGCTCACTGAGGAACTCGGGGGTTGGCTTTCTATTCAGTGTAAGGACTCAGTTAGTTTGTGAACAAATTAATAGCCAAAACAGTAGAAGAAGACAGAGAAACTACCTAGAAAAAGTGATATTTCCTATTTTTAATAGGAAGGACTCGTTGAACAAGCTCACTAAAGCTGCTTTATTTTCCAGAGGCAAGAGTGCAGTCTTAAAGGGTCATAGATTGAGAGCAGGAAGGGGCCTTAGGCCATGTAGTCCAACCCTCTTGTTTTCACAGATGAGGAAAATGTCTCCCAGTAAAGTGAAGTAACTTGTCCAGCATCATAGACAGAGTAAGTGAAAGAGGCAGGATTTGAACCCAATCCTTTGACTTTAGAGAGTGATCTTTCTATTGTATCATTTGTTGTGTCTATAGTATCTATTGTATCATGTTGCCTCTAAGCCACAAGATACTCCATTAGCCTAAATTTGTTGTTCTTAAAGCATTTAGAAAGGAGCTAAAATACTTCCATCCTCTTTGTAGGACACTGGAAATAGTAAATCTTTTAAAGTCTGTTTTTGGTACAATGTGTCTTTTGTATCGTAATGTCTGTCCTGTATCTAGTGCATCAGCGACAAATGAAACTAGGCCTTCAGGTCATAGCTGTGTCTGTATGGCCTCAAGTGAAGTGGAAATGTGGCCACTGTTGGGTTAGTTTGACAAATACAGTGCTGCTGTAGGATTCAGTTCACTTAGCCCAAACCTCTCATTTTATAGATAAGGGAACACTCACAGACGTGGTAAGCCACATGCGCAGATCACACAGGTAGTGAGTAAGTAACTAGTAACAGGCAAAATTAATGTTCTTTCCACGACTTCACTGTCTTGAGGAAAGTAGATTTAAGGAACTATGGATTATCTAGCTTGATCCTCTGTCCTAGTGAAATGAGCAAGAGAATGTAAGCTCCTTGAGACCAGGGATTTTTTTCCCCTTTGTGTTCTCAGCACAGTGCCTTGACTAGAACATAGTACTGGCTTAATAAAACCTTGCTGAATTGAACAAAGAATGTGAAATGGTCACACCTCCATTCTATTTGTGGGCCCATAGACACAACTGTCATTTCCTTGTCTTTGACACTAGAAATTAACAACTGTAAGGCCCAAGATGAAATGCAACTCAGTCTCCCTCAGGTTTCCTTTAGGGAAGTTGGAGAGGTCAGTCTAAGCCTCTGAACCACAGAAAGGCTTCTTAGTCATAGAGTTAAACAATGCCATTATGTTATCTAGCAGGTATCTCATCATTTGAAAATAAGTGCCACATGCTGCACAGTCATGGTAAGCTTATGATAGATCTTGTTAGGTTGCCTGGAAAACATTGCTGAAGACCAATAAGATAATGAACGCTGGTTCAGGAAGGAAAGGCGTTAAAAAACAAAACAAAACAAAACAAACAAACAAAAACAACCCCAAACTTTCCTCTCTTAATACATCCTGTCAAAAGAGAGGGAATGAAATGACATTCAGCAGCCTGACAGCGGGATAGTAGAATTGATCTGATGAGGGTGTCCAGCTCACAACAGCAAGTCATTATCTTTTCTTAATGGCATGCATTTAGGGACTCCTAAGGGGACATCTGGTTTACAATGTTCTTAACTAGGGATGTGCCACAGATGTTGCTTTTTTTCTTTATTGTGGTAGTATCCATTCTTGACAAATTTAAGGAGGGAATAAAGGGAAGAAGCATTTATTAAGCACCTACTGTACTCCAGGCACTGTGCTAAAGGACTTTACAAATATATCATTTAGCAGTGTGTAGATTCAAATAATAATAATGACAGTGGTGACAATAACAGTTGGTAAAGTTTCTATAGTGCTTTCAGGTTTACAAAGAGCTTTATTTTATTTCATTTGAGCTTTACCACAGCCTTGGAGGTAGATACTAGGAATAAAGTGATTTGACAAAGCTTACACTGCCAGTCAGTGTCTGAGGCAAGAGTTGATCTCAGGACTTGCCCACTACAGAGGTCCAATCCTCTGTCCCCTCACCATCTAACTGTCCTTATGCTAAACTGCTTCTGAGACATCTAAGATTTTCTCTTGATAAAGAAACAAATAGGGGTTGAGGTGCTTGGAATTGCTAGAGGTCACATTCAAGTCCTTTAGTAGCTGAATTCTCCATAGGGGCCATATCATGTTAAATCATTGAGATTTTAATGACCTTTCGAGGGGTGATGTTGAGGAGCCTATAACACTGCCAGAAAATAAATGGTCCAATTGTTACCTTTGAAAAATATAAAATGTGGGCAGTTAAGCCAGAAAGAAATGTCTGAATTCCTTACTTCTTCTGCTAGGTACAAATAGTGAGTTGTAACTTAAAATAGAAATAGCTCTTGACTTTAATTAGGCTATTTTCACGACATAACCATGTTATGATAGAAAAAGCCATTTATCTGGAGTCAGAAGACTTGGGTTTGAATCTTGGCTTTGCTCCTTAGTACCTGCTCTTTCTGGGCCTCAATTTCCTCAGACCAGGTTGGATTCAGTGGCTTTTAAGATCCTTTTTAGTCTTAATTCTGTGATGCTCCAATGTTAATGTCATTGATTCAATGACATAGATTGCACCTATGTGAAGGTGAAGCAACATTAGGGCAAAAATAATGATATAGATAGGAATTGAGGTCCTAATACTACCAACTAAGATCTCCCTGATAATATGTCAGAATATACGTCCAGTGTATTTCCAACTGGTATGTTTTGTCCAGCTGAGTTATCTTTGTAGCCAAAGTGTTTCTTTTGCAGTCGTGCAAACATGACTGTGGCAGCTAGGTGGTGCAGTGGATGGAGTGCCCAGCCTGGAGTCACGAAGATCTGAGTTCAAGTCTTCCTCAGACACTTACTTGCTGTGTGATCTTAGGCAAGTCACTTAGCCCTGTTTACCTCAGTTTCCTTATCTGTAAAATGAGCTAGAATGGGAAATGAGAAACCACTCCAGTGTCTTTGCCAAGAAAATCCCAAATGGTATCATAAAAGGTTGGACATGACTGAACAACAAGTCCAGTTAGTCGGACCAGAGGTATCAAACATGTGGCCTGTGGGCCTGCATGAAGTCCACAATACTCCTGAGTATAGCCTGAAGCAGATTAAAATGTAATTTGGAAATATTAAAAAAAATAAAAATACAATGAAACCTAGATAACATTACATTTAAAAACAGTCCATATGCAACTCACAGGAATCCTTACATACATATTAATGGCCCCTATTTGCATTTGCATTTGAGTTTGACACCATTGGTGCTGATTGTGCAAATGACCTGTTGGGGCTTTTATGAGCCTTCCTTCCTTTCTAAGGGAGTGGGAATGTGGTCGCTATAAATGACTACCCTCTACTATTGTTCCTCTGGCCAAGGTAGGCTGCTTCTTTCTCCATATGAGAAAGCCTTAGAAAACACCTGTGGGAACTAACCTCTTTGGGACATCTTACTTTGGGCACAATATGAATGTGCCCAGACGTTTGCCTTTCCTTTCTTTTCCCAGCTTGCTGTGTAGAGGACTCGCCTTTGGAATCCTTTCTAACTCTAGGCCTGTGATTATACAAGCTCTAAGTATCCCTTCTAGCTAAAACATTCACAGATACTATGGGACAGTGTAGCTGTGTCACCTGGGTTCTCTAGACAACTGTTTCCCCAACAAAGGAGAAGGACTGGAGGATCTTACGCTTCCAGATCTAAAGTCCGGTAGCTTTGTCTGACACAGACTGTGCTATGTGATCTCGGGCATCTGCTTTTCTTCTGGGGACTCTGATTCTGTTCCCCACTGCAGACGCTTAGGAAGCTGTTTCCTTCCAAACAATTCATTCCTCAGTTGAGTATTATTATTGTGTTATTTTTATTATCATTGATAATAATAATTATGATGCATCTCTTTTTCCTTTACCTAACTGAAAATCAGGAAGTTGCCAAATCAGTGTCCAGTGTGATTAGTGACCCAAAAGTCTCCATTTTGGGGAGAAGGAACCACTTTTGTTTCTTTAAGAGGCAGAGACGTGGTTCCCCTTTTAGATGGAGTTGATAGGAAGTGGGGAGGGAACTCCATTGGATTCTCACAATGGAGATAAAGTGAACTAACTAATAATAAAACCCCTAGATTATCTGAGGATGCTGAAGAGAGAATAAACCTCCCACAGGAAGAGAGGCCAGAGAAGTTGGCACTGCAGGTGCCAAGAGAGAATGCTGTTTTAAACCAGACCTTATCAGTGGGGCTAGGTAAATGGGCACCACATTACATATACCTCCTCAAGAGTTCTATTACACGTGTCCATTCTCAGGGGCACCCTTTTGCCTATGAGGCATATTTCAAAACAAGAAGAAAAAAAAAGAGGGATTCAGCTCTAAGCTTCTTTATGTAACTGGGCTTTTGCACAAGCCTGGAGTGATTTGTACATTGCTACCTGTACAGTATGGTGGAAAGAATGCTGAATGCCTCTTAAGGGGTGGAGCTGGTAGAGAGACTCTTAGGAGAGAGGTGTGAGAGTTCAGAGACAGTCTTTGGGACAGAGATGTTGGAAGCTGTGGACATGTACGGGAAACCAGCGCTTCAACACATCCCAGTTTTTTTCTATTTGTCTCCTTAGAGACTTTAGAGAGAGAATTTCTCCTTAGATGAAATTGGGTCCTATCTCTTTCTCTCATGTATTTTCTGGTACATTTTAATCTATGTGACTTCTGTTTGCTGTTTGCTTGGCTAAATGGGTTTACTCCTTATTATCTTTGACAGTTTATTGTGTGACCAGCTAAGATAGAGATCATAAGCTAAGGACTAGTAACCAGAGAAGCCGGTTTTGCTCTGAATCTAGTGTACCTGTAGATTAACAACATTGAGTCGATGTAATTCTAGTTTTGTGCCTCATAGAGATAAGAGAGGAAGGGAAAAAGCAAATGTTCAGTAGCCCTAGACCCACTGCTGCTTCTATCAGGCCTGTAAGCCACACAGGGACAAATTTATCTTAATGATAAGGGAACTGGGTGACTCGCCTGCCTTACATGAAGGAACCTAACATTTTATTGCTTTACTAGAGACTTAAAGCAACAAAAGGACGTCCCGAGCCATGTGATACACTCATGGATCATGGCATCACCTCCATGATGTCATGATCTTCTTCAAGAATGAAGGACAAACAACAACATTAGAGCCCACTGCACCTCACTTTGCTCCAGGGCTACACTTAGAAGGGCAACTACTTATGTTACACTCAAACTGGCTTAAAAGTGAATGTTTAGGGAAAGCAATTGTTTTTGGAAGTTCTAAGTCAGGATTAGAGACAGTTTCATTTTCTACCTGAAGTCTAGGCAGACAAATGGCACAAGGAGAATGGGAAAGCAATAGAGGGACTCTGTTCAAGGCCCAGAGAACCAAGTTCTAGCAGGCCAGTGGATTCAGGGCAAATATTTCCCTTTCTTCTCCCTGTGTAAGGGACAGGACAGGAAGGTCATGGGAGGATGATATCCGGGATGATTTCAAGGTTTTATTATCACCAAGTACTTAAAAGCACCTTCATGCTTAACAAAAACAGAACTAGTTGGGTTCTTTCCTGTGCCCTAGGTTCCCATCACAGAAGGCATCCTTAGAGTATCACTCACCTCTTGAGCAAGAAACTTTGGAGTTATTTTTTGTCTACTTGTCACTGCCTTTAGCTCTGTGCAGTCCTTTGTGAATTCTTGCCACATTTCCTGTTCTTTCTATAGGTTTCCATCCCCCCTCTCCCTGTCCCTGGCCATGCTAATAACTATAACCTCAGCTCAGGCCCTGATGGCCTATGCTTGTAGGCCAGCCTCCCTTGGTGTAATCCTCCATCCTGGCCTCTCCCTGCTGTGTTGACTATGTATCTTTCCTTTCATCATCATCTCTTTGCCTTGGAGTTTACGACTCCCATACTCACCATGAGTTTCAAGGTGCTTTACCAGTATCTTTACTACCCTTATCACTTTTATTCTGTTCCTAAATCAGGATTAGAGACCTAGTTTCATCCCAGACCACAGTTTCTGTTCCTTCCAGACACTCACTCTTTCATTTGATCATCCCAATTTTTCTCTAAGACTTCTTTTGGGAAATATGTTGTGTCTGGAATGCTTCAACCCTCCCAGTTTACCAAATTCTCTCTTGTAGCATTCAACCAGCTGGGAGGGAACTCTGTTTGAACGGAAGGGACAGAGGTATAAATCCTGATTCTGTCCTTGGACAAATCACTTAATCTCTGTTGTCTTCAGTTTCCTTATCTGTCAACTGGGGATAATAATATTTCCACGACCTACCTCACAGGGTAGTTGTGTGGGTCAAATGACAGAATGTATGCAAAGTGCTTTGTAAACACTGTGTAAAATATCAGCTGCTATTCAATCGGCTCTTCAAATCCATATCCTTTAATGAGGCCTTTCCTAACTAACTGGAAATGAAACAGGGATTTCCTTGTCTTAATAAATCACCTTCATGATTCATTCTTTGTTTCCCACCACAAAAATACACTTGATCTATTGTATAGAAATGCAAATACTGCCTCCTTCATATTCTGTTCCCATATATGGAAATTTCTTCATTTACAGCAAGGACCCTGTCAAATGCAGAAACATATTTATAATCATTCAGGACCATTAGGGCCCCTAACTCCAAGTGGAACTAAACATAATAGAAAAACAAAATAAAAAATAAAAAATAGAAAAACAATAGAAAATAAACAAAATAGAAAATAATAGAAAAAATGTGGGGAATAGTTCTCATGTGGAGAAATTAAGTAACTTGCTCAAGCTACACAGCTGTAGGGGTCACACTAGCTAGTAAAGGGAGGGCCCGATTAGCTCAAATCAGAGGCAGCTGGACATTTTCATTATCTTTGCTGTTCTTTCAAAGTGTATTAATGCTTTGGTTAATTTTGAGTAGCCCTTTGTTAACTTTAAAATCTTTCCTAAATGTGAGGTATTAATAATACACCAATAAAAATGAATGATCTAAATGGCATCAACTAGCAGCAAATGGGCAGGTTTCTAAATATATGTTGTGGTATACACATTGGCTGGTTGTTTGAGGTAATGAGTAGGCACTGTGGGTAGACTGTTGAACTTGGAGTCAGGAAGACCAAGCTTGAATCCTGCCTCAGATGTGTATTAGCTGTGGGACCCTGGGCAAACCACTTAACCTTTTTTCAGCCTCAGTTTCCTCTTCTGTAAAATAATGATAGCACCCGCCTCACAGGGTTGAGGGTTGTTGTGATGATCAAATGATAATATATTTGTTAAGTGCTTTGCAAATCTTAAAGCACTACATAAATGCTGGCTATTTTTATTCTTCTTATTGTTGTCCCCTAGTCTGTGAGTCTTATTTTCTGAATTTGTCAATATCATAATTTTTATCCTGAGGAATAGTTGGCATAGTCATATTTTATTTTAAAGTTTGCAAAGTGTTTTTTCATATTTTCTCATACGATCCTTAACCACCTACTGAGACAGCTTCTACAGGGATTCTCATTTTACAGATAAGGAAACTGGTGATAAGGTCCCAAAGAAAGATGTTCATACATTTAGAAACTTTGTGGCAATTGAATCCAACCCACTCATTTTACAGGTGAGGAAACAGAGGTCTACTCAGGTTAAGTAACTTGCATCCTTTGACTACAAATCCAATATCCGTCTATCTGTTCTCTGCTGCCTTTTGCTCATGAAGAGTTTTACATCCTATCCCATAATCCCTTAGGTTGGTTTTCTTGCTATTCATCCTGCTGCCTTGGGGCAGTTAATCTCCTTCTACCCTGGGCAGCTGAGCCTGTCCAGGCTGATGAAGGAACACAAAGGCATAGCACACTCTCTCTATTTGATCTCAGGGGAGACCACACTTCCCTTCCTAGTCAGCCTCCACCCTTGCAATCTTCTTGCTATCTGATGGCTTGAGCATGTTGCTACCACCCCTGCTGTCTCCTTCCCCTTCCCCCCCCTTCCCGGCCCACAGCCCCGCACCATGACCCTTGCTCCCATACTTTCCACTTTTTGTTCTTGGAATAGTAATAATACCATAGCTTTTGGAAAGGGTGTACCAATGGATTGTCCTCTGATTCCACTATCAATCCCTATTGTTTCCCAGACCAAAACATTCTTCCTTGATTCCCCCACCCACCCTTGCCCCGCCAATATTTGTTGTCTCCTCCATTGGAAGGTACTGTAACCTCCTGGAGCTCAGGGACTTGCCTTTGTATTTCTATTTTTATTGCTTAACTTAATGCCTGGGTCTTAATAAGTACTTTTTGTTGCTGTTCAGTTGTTCAGTATTGTCTGATGCTAGATTTGAACTCAGGAAGATAAGTCTTCCTGAGCTACACACACACACACACACACACACACACACACACACATATACATATTGTGTGTGTGTATAGCTATACATATATTCATTCATTTATTCATTCATGTGGATTTATAATATCTGTCTACGCCCAACATCAGACCCCAGGCAAAATATATGTAGCTGTTTATTGTGTTGTTTTCAGTCATGTCCAACTTTTCATGACCCCATTTGGGGTTTTCTTGGCAAAGATATTGGAGTAGTTCGCCATTTCCTTCTCCAGCTCATTTTACAAACGAAGAAACGGAGGCAAATTGGGTTAAGTGACTCGCCCAGGGTCACACAGTAAGTGTTTGAGGCTTCTAGGCCAGGTACTCTATCCACTAAGCCACCTACCTGCCCTGTTTTTGTTGTCATTTTTTAGTCCTCTCCAACTCTCTGTGACCCCATTTGAGGTTTTCTTGGCAAAGATACTGGAGTGGTTTGCCAATTCCCTCTCCAGCTCATTTTACAGATGAGGAAATTGAGGCAAACAGGGTTAAATGACTTGTCCAGGGTCACAGAGCTAGTAGGTATCTAAGGCTAGATTTGAACTCAGATCTTCCTGACTCCAGGGCTAGTGCTCTATCTACTGCGCCACCTAGCTGACCTGTGTGTGTGTGTGTGTTTGTGTGTGTGTATGTGAACATACACATATATATGTGGAGGGTGGGGGGAGGATGCCCATCACGCCCTTCAGATAGTCTAAGAGTACCAGGCCTCCTAAAACCAGTTGGATGCTTAGCACTGTTGGGCATTCACTACCTCTTTTTTCGATTATGATGTGATATCAGTGACTATGAAATGACATGTGTTCTTAAG